>NC_049901.1:33991162-34028264 GCF_001411555.2 Juglans regia | reverse complement strand
TAGTCCGTGGGTTTTTGGGCATTTTTTTTGTGTAAGCAAACACCTTGTGTCGGAATGGTCTGGAGTTGGATTATTTGGGTTAGACATGCAGTGAATTAAATGGATACTCGGGGTTGAGTAGTGTTTTTTTGTACTATTCGGGTTTTATACGACTGTTGGAGTGGAGGTTAAATTATTTGGAAGTACATTATTGTTGTTTTGGTTGAGTTGTTGGTGGTTGCTTGGAGTTAGGGGTCATTGAAGTGGGGTTGATATATTGATTATTTGAGTTTGACGTTGGCTTTGGTGGGTGTATAGGTCAATATCAAAATTGGTATATGGTATGTTGGGTTGAAGTGTGGCTATCCAGATTATTATATGGTTGTTTGAGTTGAGTTATTTTGCTGAAATATGGTTTGGAATTATGAGTTTTAATTATTTAGATCGAAGTTGTATCAATGGTCATTTAACACTTAGAGTATAATTTTTCTATCAATATGTGACGAGATTGTTAGAGGTCGAATTCAAGGCATAGATAATACGATGCAGGAGTCAGGTAAGCGGAATTCCTATACTAGGTTTTACATAAATGGTTTAGACTGAGATTGATTTTTTTGAAAATTATGCATGAAAATTATGCATGTTTTGTTATGAAATGAGAACTTGGGAAAAACAACATTGGTCATTTATTTGTATTACTCATAAAATCTGTATGAAAAAAAGAAACGATTTTTGACATGCATTGTGTAGACAAGTTCTAAATTTTGTCATGCTGTCTCTGAAATCTGAAAAAAGAGCGATATTGAGAATCTGAAAATTTGTGCATTGATTTAGAAAGATGCACCACCTTTTGTTTTCAGTATGTAAGAATAATCTGATTATGTTTTGGTACTCTGTTTTGTTTTTATATGGCATTTGAAAACCTTTGGCATGGTGTACTGATTTTGTATCTGACTCTGTCTCTGCTCTACTCTGTTATGCTCTGCTCTACTCTATTTAGATTGGTACCAACTTCTCTGTCTCTGAGTGCACCCACTTTGGAAATAAAGTAGTTTTATATGGTCTTTCCTGGGTGCACACTCGGGACTCCGAGAGTAATAAGAGAAAGATTTAACCTCTGTCTCTACCCGGTTTGGCCACTAGGGATAGCACAACCCTACCACGGGGGTGAAACATGGTCTCTGCTCTGTTTTGATGTGATGATGATGCTCAGGTTATGTTATGTTAAAGTACTCTGGGTTTTATTTGTCTTAAAATCATCGCTCTGTTACGTTTGAAAACATGTTTTGTTCTGCATGATAACTTTGAAAAATATTTTGTTCTACATACTGTACTTTGTAAGTGCTCATGTTTGCATGCTAGCATATGTCCTCTGCTTACTCAGTTGTTGATAACCCACCCCCTTATCTTCATTATATTTTCAGATGATGTGGAGAGTCCAACATCTGAGGAACAAGATTAGGAAATGTGAGCATGGCTAAACTGAGGAGAGGATGTTGAGTACCCATGGGTACTACCGTTAAAAGAAGGATATCTGATATCTTTTAGATTTAATTATGTATTTGGTTTAGTAGTACTTATAGATTTATCAGTTTAGTATGTTATGACTATTGGGAGATTGTGGACTCTTTAGTTTATTATTATTGCAATGATGACTTTGTGGAGTTTATAATGTATTTATTTAGACAATATGAGATTGTTTATTGTTTATGAAATTTTTGAAGATTTTAGATGTGTTAGGAGACATGTTTATAAGTGATAGGAAGTAAATCTCCGATCCATCTGAGTACGGGACGTTACATTAACAATGGACAAACTCTTTAACAAGTTAAACTACAATTTAACATCTTACAAAGGAGAGTTGCATTGTGGCACGGGCACTTGTAAAGCTAGCTGTCTGCTACAGATAATGTTTGTTTAATGCATGTTAGGGCCATATCCTTATTTGTGCTTTGATCTACGTACGTTCAATGCTTTAAGGGCAGGTTTGGTAACCAAAACAAAATACAAAATTCTCATCTCATCTCATATCATCATTACACATTTTTCAAATTTTCATACAAAATATAATAAACAATTCAACTTTTTCAAATCCCAATACACATTTTTCAAATCCCAAAACAATAATAATATTTAAACATAATATTTTAAACTTCAAAACAAAACACAAAATTCTCATCTCACCCCCCAAACCTACCCTAAGTTGCATGAATCTTTTAGCGGTAGTTTTCCAACAAAGTTGGAGTTTAGACTTCCCAAATACAAATGATCCTCAAATTCCATGGCTGCAGTCACAAAGGATATCACCTTTCCATTTGGGTCATCAAATCTCCTGATTATCTTGCCATCTGCTGCCACATTTACAACCGTTGCTTTCCTGTAAACGCCATTTACCTTTTCAATCAGTTTTGGAAACGTTGCTACCAAGTGCTTGGATGCCTTGGAAGTGTGCACAAACTCCAGCCCCTCAGAAGTTAACTGACAATATGAAAATTACTATTGTTAGTTTTGAAAAAGAATAATCCTAAATACAGTCATGAGTTTTGTAAGTGCCGCACACTCTTTTTAAAAAAAAGTGGGATCCACAATTAAAAAAGTAATTTCTTCAAGTGGGTTTTTATATATTTACTCACTTTTACAAAATCAGTGTGCAACATTTGCTCACTCTACGACTACAAATATCATTTTTCTTTGAAAAAATATGTTCCTAATAAATGGGCACACTTAAACTAATTTGCACCATAAAATTATTAGTTTTGCCTTTAAAAGGGTCAGTTTAATGGAGAATGCACTTTATAATATTTGATAGCTTGAGAGAGAATGTAAACTTGTGTCAAAATATAATTGTTTTCTATGATATTATATCTTTGAGCATGGAGTTAAGTAGTACCTGAAGTAGAGCAATCCAAAAAGATCCATCTGGTGCAAGATTGATGTTATCAGGACCACCCGGAAGGTTGTCGATAAAAATTTCAGTTTTTCCCTTATCTTCTCCTTTCAGCCAATACTTAAGGCACCTAAACCTGTATCAGAAAAAGGGAGAATTAATATATGCGATGTGCATGTTTTCCCAACTACAATAAAATTGTTTATTTGCGATCAGTTAATTCTAACGAAATAACTATTTACAATTAAAATTAATTACAAATAGTCTTTTGGTTACAATAAATTAGTCACAAAAGCTCGTTTTTCTTATAGTAATTAATTTCGCATCTGTAGTAATTAGCAATATAAAGCTGAAATAAACACAAAAGCATAATGCATGCTCCGATGGAATATCAATATCAAGTGCACATATTTATGAGGCTTGTGATAGAATCTGGATTACCATTGTATCTTCTTCCATGAATTTAAAGGATATATACCCTCAACTTCTTGTGCAGATTTGAGAGCTTTCAAGTTTCTTCAACTAGGGTGTAAGAGACATATGAAGTGCAGTAGCATTTATTGCATGCTGCCCGCATGGATTTCTCGGGCAGCATTAATTGCTAAATTAATTGTGTAAAATTTAATTCATGTGTCTATGTTTTTTTCACTTGAAATCCATCCAATCTTGGGCCAATGCCAGCCCGAGGTTTCCCTTGTCCGCCTGAACCCCGCCCCCACGAGTCCACGACTATGGTTGCCAGGGGATGGGACCTAGGCTAGGCCCAAGCTCGTCCGAGGATATTACCCATCACCGGACCCAGCATAAATATATATTATTTTTTTAATAAAATAATGTCATTTTAGGGAGAACTCTTTAGAGCACTTTCATTAAATTAGTCAAAATTAAAAGATAATTTTGATGAATATAAGAGAAATTTGACTTTTGACTATTCTATTTACATAAATCTGCACATTGAAATAGCTATTTTTTCATTATATAATAATAAAATAATATAAAATGAATTTGATTTTGGTTATTCATATTAAATCTCTACATTAGATTATACATTTATTTATTATAGAGTAATGAATAACTAATAATTTTAAAAATATTTAATTTTATCATATTTTACTATTCTATTTATTATATGTTAATTAATAATCATGTTCTTATTAAATTAATATATCACTAAGTCAAATTAATATATTAATTGTGATAAAATATGTGATAGAAAGAAATGGAGAGAAAAATAATTAATAAAATATGTATTTGATGTATATACAGTAACCTTCAAATTTAAAAAAAAAATTTAAAAGTCACTGTAACTAAATTCCATTTGAAATTTGACTAATCTAATGTGAGCATATTTTACTCTTTAATAGTTAAATACTTATTGGATTTAACTTTTAGCTAATCCGATGAGAATGCTCTTAATGTCATATTTTCACCTTATGTTTGTTTTAAATATGCCCTCTCGCTCTCTCTCTCTATATATATATGTGGAAGCTCTCTCTTAGCTCGTCGTTGGATGGCCACGGGGGCCAATCGACCTCCTAGTATCCGGAAGAACCCAACCCCAATGCAGGATGCAGGAGCAGGGCCAACGGCCACTAGTCCAGGAGTGAGAGTAGCACCCTGAATACTCGCCTTGCAAAGCAACGAATCATGTTTTATTAATTAGTAATTGAATATTATGACTATTAACCAATATCGTAAGATCTAAGTACTCACGTACATGATCGCAACGAATCGTATATATTTTTGTCATTCAATGCAAAATATTACCTTATTTTGGAACCGTTAACATGTGTTGCAAGAACATTGACGCCATCTTCACCAATCCTAATCAGACCCTGCATATACATATATATTCAGTTACTTCGCTGTATTAATTAGTTCATGCAAATGGGCCAATGCCCGAGTCTTCCTTTTCTATTTATTGGGCTAGAAGATCAGTTTCTTGTAGTCTATGCACTGATCTATGATTTATATTACTATTATTTTTGTTACTATAATTGTTATTTTCTTTCTCAGCCTTTGTGCATAATTGATAATACTGTGTTTGAGAGCAACATTACCTTTTCAGAATCGCACACAATAAGATCGCCTTCCTTTGTTATTGTGATTCCAAGTAAAGTACGACTGTTCATCATCTTCCAATTCTCCCAAGACCCGTTTCTATGCAATCTTTTAATCCAACCATCTCTAGTTGCAGCGTAGATTGTACCCTCTTTATCCACACAAACGTCTTCTGGATCCTTCAGAAATCCTTCTCCAAGTTTGAGAACTCCCTTGCGGAACAAAAAACGAGTAAACGCATATTCCAAGCCTTCAAATGGATAAGCACGAAGCCAAAAACCAGTAGATATTAACAGAAGCAAGCTATTTACCTGCAATTTGTTGTTTGCGGGAAGGGAGGAAGCTGAAGATGAAACAGGCAAGTCAAGCGATCCAGCTGGGGATATGGGTGAGAAGAAAACGATTTGAAGTGTAAAGGCAAGCAAACAAGCAAGCAGGAAGCTTGAACATGCCGCTGGAAAGCAACGCTTTGATCTAACAATGGCCGGTAGGCCATGTTTTGGACTCATAGCCTAAATCAGTACGCTTCAATGGTGTTTGAGGAGGGGGAGACGTGAGATTTTGATAAGGATGACACGGGTGGTGGTATAAAATATCACAGCCCAGATAAAGAGCCCAGTCCATTAAAGGGCCACCACTAGAAGACGATAGAATGAGAGACGAAGAAGAGAGAAGGAGGGGGCATAAGGTTAAGAATGGAAAAGAGAGTCAGGAGGAAAAGTGGAGATGTAACGTAAAAAAGAGAAGATGAAACATAAAGCAAGGGAGTAGCAAAAGATAAAAGGGAGCTTCCAGATGACTGTTGGGGGTGACTTCGACTTCAACTTCTTCAGCTTCTTCAACCTCACGACAGGGTCTACAACGACGAGATTTTCTCAAAAGATAGAGCTCTAATCTTCATTGTACAACGAGGATGTAAGATTATGAGAGACTATAAAATAAACATATTATAGTGGATTCGTTTTCCCAAAGGACTCGTGGACATAGGTCTTGTGTCGAATCACATAAACTTTTATATTTCCCTCTCTTTTATTTCCCTTGTATATATTTACTACTCACTGCCATGGATGAACACTGCGGACACCGTACAACCATACCGGACCACCATTGGGGCTCCATATAACACCGATCGAAACCTGAATAGTCTCAACGGGTCAGGAATGACTATTTCTCTCATTCGGGCCTGTTGCGCTATTTTTAAACGAGGATAAACATCAGAAGCTCAAACTTATATAGGGAAATTACTTAGGGCAAGATGGATGTGGTCTAAATTTAGACAGTGCTAGCTGCAAAGGTAACGACTTGACATTGATAATCCAATTCCCATACCTGAACAAAATTTGCAGTTGTCATCGTAAAGAATAAACAAGGGCAAAGCCTGGAAGGCCGGTAAAATGAAATCCCATTAGCATTTTGTTTTGAAAGGTTAAAAGCCCGTTGAGTTAAATATAAATGATTTATCTGTTCAAAGTTTTAAGATAACTAATAATTTTATCATAGTAGAAGTCTTAAATTTGAACTCTAACTCTATCATTTAATTCCTTACATTAACAAAATAGGATTTAGATCCACATTCATTTCTGATTGGTGCAAAATTGTAAGTGCACAATATCGTAGTTTTACAGTAAAGTGACAGAAAGAGTATCGTCCTCAAGGATTGATAATTTACTTTTGACAAATACTAAAATTATATTAATCTTGACTTTATTTAGAAAAGACACTAAGATTTTTGTAATTACAAACTAAAATAAAATTAATTCAAAGAGAATACTCAAAGGAAAAGAAAGATATTGTTCGAAGATCAAATTAATAGGAAAGAAAACTTCTAAGAAATCGATTTCACCTAATTCCTCACTATGCTTTACTCATCTAACTAATTAAATTTAATTCTCGGTTTGTTAGCAAATCTCCACAAACATCCAAAAGCCTATTTCGATAGTCAATTGGAAATTATTTTTGTTCATAATTTTATACAAGAGTATGCAAATTAATAAAGTAAGAAAGCAATAAGACCAATTATTTTAATACTACATAGGTTCATACAAGTCTTTCGATCTCTATAATTACCTATGCCGAAATATTCAAGATCTATCCTATAATTTTCACTTTCGACAGCAAATCACAATATTAAAATCCTCTAATTAATGGCCAGTTAATTAGAAGTAAGCTCAGAATAAATCAAATAAACATAGAAGATAATTATTTTAAATTAACATAGAAAAGCAAGCATAGTTCGGAACTAAATTACATCATTTTCCTAGAATAAAGAAAATTTAGTACATGCTAAAAATTAAATTCAACATAAATGAATTCACCATAATTTTTCTGAGAGAAGAAAATGAACATTGAAAATGCCCCTCGCAGTTCTCAGTGTTGTCCCTCGCAAGCCGCAGCGTCTAAAATGAAAAACTCCAAAGAAATGCCCCTCTGAAAAACTCTCCAATTTCGTGCTAATGATATGCTTAAATAAGGTAGGAAAGAAACCTTAATGTTTCATATTCCCGCACACAAAATCGCCTAAATTTTAGGACTCAACTTGGCAGCCATGTACGCTCTTCAGGAGTTCGAATTTGGAAATTTGTATTAGAGACAATGTTGTAGCTCTTTAAGATAGGTTTCCAACGCATTACAAATCGTATCATCAGATTTTGGAGCGGAAAGTTATGATTAAAATACTAAAGTATGTCCATGCTGTCTACTAGCGCGTTTTGGACTCTAATCAGAATTACTCTCAAACCCCATCATTATCCTTATTTGAAGAGTCCTACACTCATTGAAAGTTCTTAGGTTGTTCCAATGTCTTGCCCACTTGAAAGTCCTTTGAATTCGAATAAGTTTGGACTTGCTATTTTATAAACTTTGAAATTAAACACAAAAATATGCTCAGGAGTATCCCAAAATAAATAGAAACTCAATTCAATAATACATATTAATTCCAATGATTTCTATTAACATTTTAGCATTTGAGTCCAATAGTAGGGTATTTAGACTAAAGTTTAAAGTTAAGAAATGATAAAATATAAGAAATTATGCAAGTCATCAAACACACCCCAACTTACAACTTTGTTTGTCCTCAAACAAAAATAAAAATAAAAAATAAAAAATAAAAGACCACTATAGACTATCTATAAGGGAAGCATGCGTGGAATCCATTCAAACAGAAACAGCACATGATTAGCCTACAATCATGCTCAATCTTCTGTCATAAATTTTGTATTAAAGATGATTTTATTTCCTTAGTTGTATATTGTAACAGCAACTTGATTTCAGCATTACCGTTACTTAGTTTCTAAAAATAGCTTATCTATTATTCTGTATATATTGTAAAATCTCTATCAAAAGAAGACGTGGGAATCTATTCATTGAAATTCATTTGCAGTATCTATTTCTCTATATGGTATCAGAAGAGCCAGCATCAAACGAGTCACCGATCCGAGTTACCACCATGTCTTCCTCCTCTGATCAAAACCCAAACTTCAACCTCAATACACAACCTCCTTCCGCAGCAGAAAAACCTATCATTGCTCTCAACATCATTGCCCAAATCAATGAAAAGTTGACTCCCTCCACCTTTCCTCAATGGTGTGCTCAATTTGAAGCACTCCTTATTGGTTATGATTTACTAGATTATGCCGAAGGCACCCTTCGATGCCCCACTTCGGCTGGCACCGCTGCTGATGAGCTGCGCAAGATCCATTGGATCCGACAGGATAAACTTATCCTAAGTGCCCTTCTAGCCTCTACAGCCTCGTCGATCACCCCGCTCATTGCTACGGCAAAGACCTCCCATGAAGCTTTGAAAAAGCTCAACAATTTATACGCTAGTCGCTCACGCACTCGTGCTATGCAGTTAAAGGAGGAACTCACCTTAATCCAGCGTGGAAATCGGTCAATCACAGAATATTTCCATGCGGTGAAGGCCTTGGCTGATGAAATAGCCATTATTGATCATCCAATTTCGGATGATGACCTAACCCTTTATGTATTAAATGGCTTAGGTCCAGATTTTCGGGAAATCGCAGCACCGATCCGAGCCCGAGAATCCTCTCTCGCCTTTGAAGAGCTGCACGATCTGCTGATTGGCCATGAAGCGTATCTGAGACGCTTGGAAGCTGCAACGCAGCACCTGGTCGCTTCAGCCAATTTCACGAAGACGAAGCAGTCCGCACAAGGGGGAAATTCATCGTGGTCCTCCAAGAGAAATGATCCTTCTCGTGGGCCTCGCGGATCCAGCCCAGGTCATGGCGCCCAACGCGATGGACGTCGCTCCAACGCAAATTCTGGCAGGCCCAATAACTCCAATCGGCGCTACCATCATAAGAGAAATAGGAGCGGGAACCCACACATCTGTGCACAGTGTGTGAAGAAATGAAAGAACATGGTAACTGCGAGGATGAAAAGGTAACTTTGTTGATTTGCCTAAAACACAACTTTCACAAAAAGGAACTTGTTTATTCAAGCTAGAGAGACATGGCAATAAACATTGAAGGGTCTTAAGATTAGGATGACCATGTCGAGCATGCCATTTGGAACTAGAGAATTTGGTGGCCATAAAAGTAGTAGGACTGTACTGAAATTGAGATACAATGGATATAAACCATCTTGAACTAGCCCTTTAAGTAGCACTTGTCTCATCTTCAAGTCCAAAAGTAGAAAACCTCATGGATAGAACATAAAACAATAATGATTGCCAACGGTAAATTGAGAAACTGAAAGAAGTTTCTTCTGAAGTTGGAGAACAACCAATTTATTTTTCAAAACCAAGGGCATATGAGGAATAACAAAGGTACCAACACAAGAAATAGTAAGGTTAGATCCATTACCGACCATGACCAAGTCGATGCCTCTGTAAGTTCTAATACCTTGTACATCCGTGAAGGTTGGAGTGCTAGTGTCAGGTAACCAGGTTCATTAACCGTGTCGCCAGCCTGCATTGCTAGAAATGCTTTGTACTAATCTACTTCTTCATTGTGCATCTACTTTGTGAGTGGGAGCTCCACACTGAAAGCACGTAATGCAGGAGCTACGACCAGTACCACTCACACCACTTCCATGGCTATTGTGATTTGAAGATTGTGAAGTGCGACCGCCAGAGCAATGATCCTGAGACTGTGAGGCTCCACGGATGCCTTTATATCATGGTGAATAGCTAGAGCCACGAGCACGGGTGGAAGAATTACCTTTAGACTTTGAAGTCATTGCTTGGTTTGTATATAGAGTAGTTGTTGAAGTGTTGTCTCTCGCAGATGATGAAAGTCGAATTTCAAAGTCCCTTAATTTACAAATGGCATTTTCCAGAGGAGGACAATTGCCTCTGGCATTTAAGGCATCAATTATATGATCGAACTCAGATCCTAAACCTCTTAGTAGGCAAATGATGAAGTCATCATCATCCATAGGCTTCCCAGCATCATGGAGGGAAAGGGCCAAAGACTTCTAAGTTGTGCAAATAATCTTCCATGGAAGATGATAGGTGAGAGATTGTAACTCTCCACGCATTTGCTAAACCTTGTCTAGTGTATGTCGGCCATACAAAATTTCAAGAACCTCCCATACATCATGTGATGTGTGATGCCCCCGTATCTTCGCTTGGGATTTGGCGGATTCTGAAGCGTTGGGATATGCAAGGTTACCTACCCCTGTTCATGACAAATGAAGATACAATGCACCTAGCATGCATTTAAACAATATGTAATATTCACAGCGGATAATTTTTTTCTTTGAGCAATACTATGTACCTTATAAGATATATCCCAAATTAACGTAAGCCTACTTTATAAAAGTCACATGATAACTGATATCCAAAGGTTACAATACTTTGTCCATAATATCTGCAACATTACTAGTATTGGAGACAGAGCTCCTCATGTACATAATCAAATGACCATTATAACTACTAGACTAGCCTAAGGAGTAGCTTGCACAACTAGGCCGGGATAGCCATAATCCTATCTACAAATTGGAGCATCGAAGCAATGAGCTCCTCATTGTCATGTCATGGCCTAATCGACCTCGTCCAAGCGATCCTCTATCGATTCTCCAGATCCTGACACGATCTAGCATTTCGAGAGAATTATAGTTGGGACTGCCAAGTGAGATTTGATTACAAATCTCAGCAAGTTAACAACCAACTAAAACTAATAGTATATAAATGTATGCATGACAATAAAAGACATGAATGCTGACGTGTACATAAATGATCGTGACATAACTTGGCAAATAACATGACATGTGCTGACATAACCATAACTGAAGTGAATTGAACTTGAAATTGAAATGAACATGAACTGAATGTGAAATTGAACATGAACTAAACATGAAACTAAACATGAACTGAATGTGAAATTGAACATAAACTAAACTGTATTCTTGTCTCATGGGGTTACCATGATGTCCTTGTCTCATAGAATTGCCACGATGTTCTTGTCTCATGGGGTTACTATATGATGTTTTTGTCTCATGGGATTACGATAATGATACTCTTGTTTCATGGGGTTACCATAATGATTCAGAATAATAATGACTTGAATAAGAACTTGACTGTACATAGACGTAAGATGACTAGATTTAAAAAATACTATTTTGGACACATACTCCGAACTCGAGACATGACGTGATGTGAAATGAAATGATAGATGACATGACATAACATAACGTGACATGTAAGTGAGATGAATGATGTCATAACATGGCGTGTAATAAGTAAACATGTACTTAGAAATAAATCATGGCATGGCATAATATGGCGTGTAACAGATAAACATGGAATTAAATGACATAAAATGTAACAGATAACTTTTTGTGACATGACGTAACATGTAACAGATGAATAATTCGTGACATGACATAATATGTAACAGATAAATATTTCGTGACATAGCATAGTATGACATGTATAAGAGTGTAGGTAAATGAATTAAATGTTCTCTTATCAATGGACATACATAATATCCTGACAGTAAGGTAGAGGCTAACTTGCTATGAGCGTAGCATGACGAATTAAATGTGTGAATTACGGAAAACTGTAAGTAGAGATTTCTAAGTGTTAGAAACTTCTTACTAACAACTTAAAAACATAAAAATATTGACTTAGAGTAAAATGATCATTTTACCCCTCTACATATGGGAAATGACCATTTTACCCTTAACTTAAGGATTTCACATCCTAACTCCAAAACTCAACAAAATTTACATTCCTAAATCTAAATTTCTAATTAGAAAAATTTAAAACACATCACAACTAGGTCAACCATGCAAAGGCCGAAACATGTATAGGCCAAACCTCTTGATTTTTGTTGCAATTCTATCAAACCTCATTTCTCACGCTTAAAACCGAAATATGCAACATAAAAAAATCATATCCTATGCCCAAATAACATACTAGAACAACCAATAAAACTCACATCACAAAACCACAATTTCTTCAATTCAAAACTTCCAGTTGTTAACCTTAAGCACAACCCTTGATATTCAAGGTTTTTACTCTTTTCAAAGCAATTCCAAGAACTCCATAAGTTAAATAACATACTCTAAGTACATTCATAACACATTCCTAAGAACCACCATGCTTTGAATCATCAAGCTAAAGTCACAAAAAGTCACAAAATCCAAATTAAAACATTAAGCTATCACACTTTCACCAAAACCGAAATCTATGTGGTTTGGTTTTGATCAAACCATTAGATCTGAAATATTTCATGAAATAAATCACAAATGAACAATATTATATAGTTAATAATTAGTAATCCAACCTGACAAGTCTTCATAAGCGGAAAAATTATTTATTGTCCATAACACGACAACATGCATCTTGAACGACTTGCCTGTTGATGAATCAAATGTTAGGACCCCATTCTCTCACAAATCTTTCAATTCTGCAATTAATGGCTGTAAGTGTATGTCTATATCGTTTTCCGGTGATCTTGAACTTGGAATGAGCAAACTCATCATGAAAGATCGATCTTTCATACACTTTTACGGTGGAAGATTATACGACATAAATATAACTGGCTAAGTAATATGACTAGTACTCATGTTTCCAAATGGATTAAATCCATCTGTTGCCAACCTAAGTCTCACATTATGAGATTTTTCAGCAAATCATGGGTGCTCCAAATCAAATTCCTTCCGAACCTGGGAGTCAGTAGGATGTGTCAAGACACCATCGTTCCTGACTTTGGACGATGAGTGCCATATCATGTTTACAGTTGTTGCACGTGACATTAATAATGTTGTAATCTAGGTATTAATGGAAAGTGGCGTACGACCTTGCGCGACACATTCTGCTTTCAGATGTCCATCTTGATTCATGGCAAATGAGATACTCTTTCAATTGCTCATTTTCTCTCCAAAATAATACACAACCATTCTTACATGCATGTATTATGTTGTAATTAAACCTGAGTCCTCATTTCAACTATTTTGCTTCATAGAAGTTGCGAGGTAAAATATTATCTTATGGAAGTGCCCCTTTAAACAACTCGAGTAACATATTGACAGTCTTAATAAATAATCGGCACATGGATTTTATGTGAAGCAGTCTAATTGTAAATGAAAATTTACTGTGCCTTCTGCATCCTAGATATAACTCACGTTGTGAATCATTCCACAAGCGTGCAAAAGTGTTATGGTCCACATCATTTGAATTTGATGTGTCCGTATCACCTTCATCGATAAACATTCTCGCACCAATGTCACCCGGCATTTCCTCCATATCCTCATCGTATTCATCACCAACAACCTCAGGCATTACATCTTCATCGATGTCTTCTTCTTCATGTAGAGGCTCGAATGATGTTGGATATGATTTGCCGTGTAAGACCCAATCAGTAAAACCCTAGTCAATACCTTTGAAAAACAGAAACTCTCTCACCAAGTCTATCTTATGAGAATGCAAATTCTTGCATTGTCGGCATGGACATCTAATATGCCAGTCACTATCAGCTGTACAAAATGTGAGCTCTAGTAATTTTTTAACACCTTCAGCATATATATTGTAATCCTCTTGCAAACGATCTCTAACTCTCATTCAACTCTTATCTATGCCTAATACCCTATTAGAAACAATCACGTGGGCATCAACAAGTGTAACGCCCCAATGGAAGACCCAAACCACATGGTCTATACTCTAAAAGGACTAGTCAATGATACAATTGGAGCCTCATTGGAACTTTATAAAGAGCAAGAACTTCTCATTCCCAAGTAATGTGGGATCCCATACACCACCTACCCTTATCCATATCATATGTGGGTATCACAATTTCTCCCCTTAAATTACCAACGTCCTCGTCGGGCCTGTCCGTTGTAGGTGGCACGGCTCAAGTCCCACATTTTTGGTTAGGAAAGACTCTGATACCATTTGTAACGCCCCAGTGGAAGACCTAAATCACATGGCCTATACTCCAAAAGGACTAGTCAATGATATAATTGGAGCCCCATTGGAACTTTATAAAGAGCAAGAACTTCTCCTTCCTAAGCAATGTAGGATCCCATATACCACCTACCCTTATTCATATCATATGGGGTATTACAACAAACAAGCATGCATCTAAAATATTATACAATTTCTTCATTTCACTAGGTAGTTGGTCCTATTCCATTTTGTATTGAAAGATCATAGTCGCCAATCTATCAACTATTATCTGTCACGTCCAACTAAATTTTGGCAGCATCTCCTTATAATTCTCCAAATATGCTCATTTGATTGTGTGCACTGACAAATAACACGTCGATGCACCATCACCGAAATTGCATATCCAGAGAATAAGAAAGGATGAATCTACCAAAATCATAATGTCGGATGCTAAGAGATATAGTTGGATAGTTTGCGAGAATGATCTTACAATCCCAAACTGTCCACTCTAAAAAATTCAAGAGTTATCAATCAACCGTTCATTGGGATTGATAATTCTCGAACGAGTCTAAGGTTTATTTCGATGAAATATACAAGACATGAGAGTAATACACAACAACAATGCAAGATACAAGAATATATCAAACAACAGCTAACAAAATTATCAATCTTTATATTAAATTTAGGGTTTAGTTATTAGAATAGAGTGGTGCTACTCTGTCGCCTCTATGTGCCCACTCTGCTTGCCGCCTAGTGCAAATTGCATTTTGTTTTTATTTTTTATTTCAAATATTTTTTAAACATCTCTAAACATTTTTAAAAAATAAAAAAATATATCAATACACTAATAGTCACTTCCTTAGTCATTAAGAAAAAAAAATTAAAAAATTAAATATACGAGGGATCAAAATGAGGGGGCAAAATGAGGAGGCATACTAGTATTATTCTTTCATAAGTTAACGCGTTATTAACTATTAAGTATTTTTGAATATTATTTTAATTATTAAGTATCATTAACTATTAAGCATTTTTTAATATTTTTTAAGTATTTTTAATACTATTATTTTTTAACTATTTATTATTATTATGTTAACTATTATTATGTTAACTAGTAATTATTTTTTAACTATTGATACTATTATGTTTTGACTATTAATTATTATTATGCTAACTATTAATTGTTTTTTAACTATTTATACTATTATTTTCTCACTATTAATTATTATTATGTAATTTGTATTCAATGCAAACTAACGTTCGAATGTATAAAATGTATGTTTGAACGAAACAAAATTGTTCGAATGGTAATATATATACATTCGAATGGATTCAACACAGATTCCATACGCACTCCCAAAATAATATCAAGAACTACAATCCTCAAACACAATCTCACAAATCATGCACAATATCGACAAACACACAAATACGTCAATTATAATGAGTAAACTATAAACAATAAAACACGAAATTTACCTTCAATGTAATTCCAAACAACTCAACCCACAATAAAACACCTACATAACATGTAAACAAACAAATTCAATGAACAACTCAACCCAAACAACTCTATTTCAGTGAACAAAGAACATACATTTGAAAAATTCATGTGCAGCCCTCTTTGAAATGTGAGTTCAATCTAACTCACTCTATTTCTATCTCTATTTCACTCTCTGTTTCTCTATAATCGAATTGGGAGAAGAATGAATGAGTGTGGGGAGAAGAATGAAGGATTTTGGGGGAGAAAATGAGTGAGATGGCGCTGGGGTTGAAGGAGAAGATGTTTTGAAGTTTTGAATGAGAATAAGGGGTGTAATGGGTTAAAGTAGAATTTTTGAAGTTATTACGACAAAAAATGTCGTTGTAATAACTTCTAATAGCATGAAGTGCCATCATCTCACTTAAAACTTCTCTTATTAAGACAAAACAAGTTGTCACTTGCACGCCTTGTTAAGTTATTTACCGTTCGAACATAAATATTATACGTTCGAACGTGAAAATTAATTCAGCGTGAATGTTTTTCCGCTTGAGAAGTTTTCGAGACCATGTTCTAATAGTAACAAAGTACCATTTGAACGTTACTCCACTGCTCAGGGATTGGCGGGAGACATTCCCACCACTATTTCAGAAGTGCCAAAAACCCTAGAAAATGTTCGAACTTGCTTTTTCATGGTTAAAAACGTTCAATCACTAATTAAGCATTCGAACGGTATTCCATAGCGTTTGAACGTATATTACTAAATGTTTATTTATAGTTTAATATCTATACTATACATTTTAATTTATTACTATATATAGTTATATAAATATATTGTGATTACCATTTGCTAATATATATTGTACTATATACTAATATATTATATATAGTACATTTTACTATAGTATTATATATAACAAGTTATATAGTGTAGTACTATAGTATCATATATATGGTATCATATAGTAATATATACTACATATAATCATATAGTGATATAATATACATGTAGTATACTATAGTATCATATATGTAGTATCATATAGTGATATACTATACATATATATACTATAATATATACTATCATATATGATATAACATTATAGTGATATAACATTATCATATACTATATAACGTGTACTATATAGATATATAGATATATATTTATATATATAATATAACATGTTATATAGTATATAACATCATATAGTGATGGGAAGAGCTCATCAAGGCTATTCATGGTTTTGATCACATGATTGCTCATCAGTTTAGGGAAGGGAATAAAGTGGCGGATTTTCTGGCAAGGCAGGGCGAGGAGGGGAAGAATTGTATATATGTGGGTACCGATGATTTGCCCCACCATGTGAGAGGTTTGCTTAGATTGGATTATCTTGGTTTGCCTAATTTTTGGTTTGGGTTTTCTTTGGTTGTATGTTATGGTTTATTAGCAATATTGTTTGTGAGGCTTTGTTAGTAGTATTGTTTGTTTAGGTTTTCCTCCACCACAAAACTTTTTTATCAGCATCAACCACAAGTCCATAAAATCCCCCTCCATTCGATGCCATTTCTAAATTGGCCTCTCTTTGTCTGCCCAAATATTAGTTGCTGCAATACAACTCCACAATACATGGCACACAAACTCATTCTCCCTTCTACACACAGGACATAAAGGGTTCTCCACTACTTTTTGCCTGTTCAGATTCAACCTGGTAGGTAAGCTATTCACAACAGCTTTCCCATATGAACATTCTCACTATTTTAGGAGTGTTAAGCTTCCAAATTTTATTCCAAACCTCTTTCCCCAATTTAGATTCTGAAGAGCTCCCTTTCTCTTTGTCTCTTTTGGACCTCTCCAAGTGGTACCCACTTTTCACACTATATAAACCATCCTTTGTAAGAGAGTGTCGTGTACTAGCCTGGAATTTCACCTTCCATTAAGTAAGAGATCTTTTACTTTTGCCTCTGCACCCAAGTTCTTTCGAGATGATTGAATAGAAAACTGAGAGGGTCTTGGTATCCACTTATCCTCCCATATGCTCACCTGCTCTCCATTCCCCACCCTCCAAACCAGTCCCTCCTTTAGTAAACCAAGAGATCCCCACAGACCCTTCCTTATTTTTGAAGGCCCACACCCTAATTTAGCTTTTAGCAGGTCAGTATGCCTAAAATACTTATCTTTTAGTACCCTAGTAGCAACTGAGTATGGCATATTCACTACTCTCCAGCATTGCTTTGCAAGAATTGCAGTATTAAAGCTTTGAAGCTCTCTAAAACCCAATCCCTCCTCTTATTTTGCAATCCCCATCTTAGCCCAGCTCTTCCATTGGATTCTTCTTTCATTTTTCTGGAAGCCCCACCATAATTTAGCCATAAGAGCAGCTATTTCTTTACATAATTTCATAGGGAGTTTAAAAACATTCATGTGATAAGTTGGGACAGATTGCACCAATGCCTTCAACAATACTTCTTTTCCAGAAGTTGAAAGGAAATGGTTTTTCCAATTGCTTATTTTGCTTCACACCCTATCCTTTATACCTCTAAATGTGTTATATTGAGATTTTCCCACCATCATAGGCAAACCCAAATATTTCTCACAATTGTTTTGGATCCCTACTCCCACATTAAGCCTAATCCTTCTCCTTATATCATCCTTAATATTTGAGCTGAAAAATAAAGATGTTTTCTGCCTGTTTAAGCATTTCCTAGAAGCTTTCTCATAGATCTCATAGATCTCAAGCAACTCTTTTATCTTTAACCATTCCTGCCAAGAGGCTTGCCCAAACACAAAATAGTCATCTGCAAAAAGTAGATGTGTCACCCATATGCCACCCCTGGCGACTGAAACTCCTCTTAATTCCCCCTTGTTTTCAGCTTGGTTTATAAGGGTACTCAATCCCTTTGCACATAGAAGAAAAATGTAGAGAGATAAGGGGTCTCCTTGCCTTAACCCTTGAGTTGGAACAAAAGGATTGACAGGTTTTCCATTCACCACTATGACATAGGAAACTGATTGTACACAATGCATGATAAGACCCACCCATATTTCACCAAATCCCATTTTAACCATTACTGCCCTTGAAAATCCCCACTCAACTTTATCATATGCTTTTGAAATGTCGAGTTTCAAGGCCATACTCCCCTTATCTCCCCTTTTCTTCATCTTCATGGAGTGGAGGATCTCATAAGCTGCAATTATGTTATTTGTAATTAGCCTCTCAGGTATAAATGCACTCTGACTCAAAGATATCACATGATTAAGCACTCCCTTGAGTCTGTTGGCTAGTGCCTTTGTAATGATTTTATACAAAACATTGCAAAGACAAATGGGCCTGAAGTCCCCAACATTTCTTAGCTCCTTTATCTTAGGAATCAGAACCTCATGAGTATGGTTCAATGACAACTGGTTTTCATCCCCTTTAAGAAAACTGAATACAACCTCTATCACCTCCACCCCTACTACCTTCTAGTAGTTTTGATAAAAAGAAGCCCTAAATCCATCTGGGCTTGGGGATTTCAAGGGCCCAATCTGCTGCACAGTTGCTTCCACTTCTTATCTAGTAAATTCTCTTTGCAAACCTTCATTCATCTCTACTGTAATAAAACTCTTCATTGCACCCAAACAAGATTCAATAGCCTCACTTGATGGAGATGTTGACTGGAGAAATATGTGGTGGAGGAGAAATGCTTTTGTCTGTGAAGCTAAATTCAAGGGGCCTTTTGAGTTATTCCTATAAGCTCAAGAAACTCTAAAGGTGTTTGCAGAGGCTAGAGAAGAGTTAGATGGGGTTACAAGAGGAGTGGAAATACAAAAGAAAGATGTAAAGTGGAGGAAACCAGAGGGGGGGTTTTGTGAAGGTGATTGGGATGCTAGCTTGGATTCTAAGAAGAAAAGAAGGGGGGAAGGGATTGTGGTGAGGGATGAAAATGGGGAGGTATTGTTGTCTCTTTGCAGTTTTGATGCAGGTTTGTACACTCCAGCTGTTGCAGAGTTACAAGCTCTGTGGAGAGCCTTAAAGGTATGTGTTGAGATGGATTGGACTAAGGCCATCATTGAAGGTGATGCTATGGGAATTATTCATGCTGTAAATAGGAAGAGTTGCTGCTGGGAGTGGCATGGACAACTAATTGAAGACATAAAGCTGATTTTACATAATAGAGTGAACTGTTCAATACAGTATATGAATAGAGATAGCAATAGAGTTGCTCATACTTTAGCAAAAATGGGTTTAAATGTAGTAGATGAGGTTGTTTGGATGGAAGGGGGGCCTTCGGGCATTTACTGCTTTGTACTGCAGGACAAGATTTATAATGTTTCAATTATGAGGTAATACATAATGAGTTTCTGTTTTAAAAAAG
The DNA here is from genome assembly GCF_001411555.2 of Juglans regia. NCBI lineage: Eukaryota > Viridiplantae > Streptophyta > Magnoliopsida > Fagales > Juglandaceae > Juglans > Juglans regia. The sequence goes on along the minus strand of NC_049901.1, from coordinate 34,008,152 downwards.
AAATATATATATAGTGATATACTATACATAAATATAATATACTATGGTATATATGATATACTATACATACATACATATACTATGATATACATGTAATATATGAAATGTATATAATATATATATACACATTTTTTTTTATGAAAGGAGGACGGCACCTCCAAACTTTATTGAATAAAACCCTCACTTGTGGCGGAGGAAAACCTAAACAAACAATACTACTAACAAAGCCTCACAAACAATATTGCTAATAAACCATAACATCCAACTAAAGAAAACCCAAACCAAAAAAATTAATGCCTAAAGTTAGGCAAACCAAGATAATTCAATCTAAACAAACCTCTCACATGGTGGGGCAAATCATCGGTACCCATATATGTACAATTCTTCCCCTCCTCCCCCTGCCTTGCCAGAAAATTCACCACTCTATTCCCTTCCCTAAACTGATGAGCAATCATGTGATCAAAACCATGAATAGCCTTGATGAGCTCTTTCCAAAAACCCCATAAATACCAAAATATACAAGAATAATCTCTTAGCCCTTGTACCACCCACATCGAGTCACACTCAATTTCAATCCTTGTTAATCCAAGATCCCTGCAGAGCAATAAACCATGCATTAAGGCACGTAGTTCAGCTTCATTATTGGTACCATAACCAAACTTAGCCGAGAAAGCTGCCACCATTTTTCCTCTATCATTCCGCACACACCCCCAACACACACACACAGAGCTACCTGGGTTGTTCCTGCAAGTGCCATCCACATTTAACTTGAACCAACAATCCCTTGGTCTCTTCCATGAAACTTCAGAGGACTCCAAATTGGTATATCATGCACCGACACGTCTAAAGCAGCGAGAATGGCATGGTGCAAGCGAGAAATGACACTCACTTTAATAATTTTTCCAAAAATCCGCTGCAACCAAGTTCTTATCGAAAGCCATACACTACCCACCGACTGGTATTTCCCTTCCATCCTGGCTAAACAATGCCATTGCCACAACTTCCAAGATATTAAACAAGGCATCAATCTGACTAACACCCCCTTTTGTGATGACTTCTTCGCACAACGAAACCAGCAGCACACACACATCCACCAACTACAAGTCTCCAAACAATTCACTCCCAAAGTCAGAGTCGCCCTCCTCCATACCTCCTGGGCAAACTTACCTGAACTGAGAACATGATCCCTATCCTCTACCTTACCCAAACAACAACAGTTGTAGCGAGATGCTAAAGGAATACCGACAGATTGCACATGTGCATCCACTGGAAGACAATTGAACCTCGCTTTCCACATACAAACATAAATTTTCTTCGGCAAGAACTTACTCCACATCCCTACCTTCACGCCGACCAAGTACCACAACCATAATCTCCCTCACCTGATTACAACCAACAAGATTTTCTAGCAACCTCACGTCCCAAGCATTATCGACCCAACATTCTTTTATCTTCAACTGTGGCGAAGAAAAAATAGGAGTTGAAACAGCAAGCGGGCCATTGGACATCCATCTATCAAAACAAAAGAAGCATTGCCCTCACGCACCTTTATCGACATATTATCCATGCCTTCCGGCATTACCTTTAAAATGGATTTCCAAAGTCTAGAATCAACACTTTTAGCTTTAGACACCATAACATGCTCACCTTTCAAATATTTTGCTTTAAAGAATTTAGCCCACAAATTATCTGTCGACAAAAGTCTCCAAGCAAACTTCATATGCATGGCTTTTTGTACTTCTAAAAAATTTCTTACGCCAATCCCCCTTCCAACAATGGTTTACACAGCTTCAACCATGATAACCATTTTTTTTGGGCTTGTCTTGTCTCTTCCCCCAAAAGAAATTAGACAAAATGGAATTCAACTTACTCAAAACAATTTTTGAAACATCCAAAACCGCTAGCAAGTGTGTGGCCATATAGAAAGAACATGCTTAAGAAGGATCAACCGCCCACCTTTGGATAACAATCTCCACTTCCAACCTGCAACCTTGTTTTGAAGTTTTATCACCAAAGGCTTTAAAACGTGACCCGTAAATCTATCTGTAGTAATTGGTGCTCCCAAGTACGATGTAGGCAAACTCCCTCCAACAAAACCCATGAAACTTAACAGATTTAAATGCCGAGCAGTGCTGATTTTTGTTGAAAAACAATGTCGATTTTTCTCGATTTACAAGCTGCTTAGACTATGCAGCATACACCTCCAAAATTTTGCTAATCCCCTTCATAGACCTCCTCTCCCCGTTTGAAAAAAGTTAGTAAATCATTCGCATACAACAAATACGAAATGAAAGGTGCACCACGTGGATGAGCAAATATCCCAATCCCTCAATCCTCAAACCCTTTATGCAATAATCGAGAAAGAACCTCCTCCATTAAAATGAACAAATACGATGATAAAGGATCTCCTTGACGAAGACCCCTTGACGGCTGGAAAAAACCCTTATACGTCTCATTAATCATAATAGAAAATCATGGAGACTTAATACACATCTCCACAAGGCCACATAATTTTTTTGAAAAGCCAAACACTGCCAGAACATTGAGTAAAAAATTATAGTCTACTCTGTCATATGCTTTAGCTATATCAATTTTCATCATCACATTACCCCCACACGATTTTTTATTAATTGAATGCACAAACTCCTGAGCAAGGGATATATTCTCTAAAATACTTCTACATGGAATGAAAGCTCATTGTTCGGGAGAAATAATCCGTGAAAGATACAATCTCATGCGCTTCACTAAGATTTTCGAAAAAATCTTGTAAGCCACCAAACACAAAATAGGGCAAAATTTATCAAAACTTTTCGGGTCTTGCACTTTCGGGATCAGAACAATAAAATATGAAGAGTAATACCTTGACAAAGCATTACCCGGAAAAAAAATTACACGCCACCAACACCATTTCCTCTTTCACAATGTTCCAACAAGAAATAAGAAAAGCCGATCCAAAGCTGTCAGGCCCTGGGCTACTATTTTTTGGAATAGTCAACAATGCGTCTCGCACTTCCTCCTCCGTCGGAGCTCTACAAATGGCCTTATTGTCATCATTCAAAATTACTTGACTCACAATAGAAGAAAAATCCGCAGGCTGAAAAGCACCCACCCTATTAAGAAACTCCTCAAAATACTTCACAGCTCCAAGATGCACCTCCTCCACCGTACGTAACTCAACTCCATCAGGCAACGCCATTAAGGCTATAGTAGATCGTCGCCTCCTCATATTGCCAACTGCATGAAAAAATATTGATGACTACCATGTGCTTATTCAGATGAAAAATGAACGTGACTTTGTGCATGGTTGGGCATGTGATGGAAGAACTATGGAAGGGATCAACTTTCGGCTTTTTAAATGGTCTAAAGACTTTGATGTGAATAAAGAGTCACCTTTGGTACCACAATGGATTTATTTACCAGGTCTACCGATGCATCTATACAAAACATATTTATTGCAAATTTTGATGACCCGTTTTGGTCGATACCTTGGCATAGACAATGCTGCTCTTAATCGTACGAGAGCCTCAGGAGCGCGCATTTGCGTGGAAGTAGATCTAACAATGGAACCCGTGAATGATTTTCCTATTGTTTTGGCACCTAACACATCTATCTGGCATGAAGTAAAGTATGAAAAAATTGGGTTTTATTGTTCCAAATGTTATCGACAAGGGCATACATCGGTGGTTTGCAGGGTTGGCCAAAAGAAAAAAGATGAAGGTAAACAAAAAGATAAAAATATATGGTAGCCTAAAAATAAAAAAGATTTATCATAAGAATTTACAGGCTTGAATGGTCAGGCTGCGGAAGTGGATAATAAGGCAGGTCCTAGTAATAGGCAGGTTATGGTCGATGTGAATATTCCGGTGGTTATGGAAAATCCTGTGGTGGAAGCTCAAGAAAATGAGGAAAAAATAGAGGAAGTTGTTATGGAACTGCAATTGAATTTTAGTCAAAACGTGAGGGCTGATATATCTGAGAGTAGTGATGAGGAATGTGAAGAAGTGTGGTGTGATGAAAATAGACCTCCTGGAGAAATAACGCCTCAAATAAAAAATGAAAAATCTGAGGACGTCGAGGAGGTGCATACTTGGTGTATGTCAAGGGGAATTGGCGATAGGCTGTGCGTCAGATAGAGAGAAAAGAGAAATACCAACGTTGATAGGAAAAGAAAAATTGTACGAGTCGAATGTGGAGTAGCGTGCGATTTCTAGAAAATAAAAAATGATAGAGGAACTTTCGGTGAGGAAATCTCAAAGGGTTCAAACCCGATCTCAAAAACTTAATCTACGATTGATACAATTTTTTCTGGAATATTAGAGGTTTGAGAAAGTCTAGAGGCAGGCTGAAGAAGCTTTGGGGAACTTTTTATAGTATAATTAATTTGTTTCTAATGAAAGACAGGGTGGTAAGCTGTGGCTATTTTGGCATGACCAGAATGATTTTGAGGTAATTTCTTGCACTTCTCAAATGGTCTCTGGATGGTTGGTTATGGCCAGCCTTAGAATTCTGATTTCTTTTGTTTATGCCAAATGCAATTATGTTGAAAGAAGAGAGTTATCGCAACTATTAGAAGCGACGCAAGTGGCTGACGCACCATGGATGGTGTTGGGCGATTTCAATGTGATACGCATAGATTCATAAAGGGTTGGTGGAAATCCAAGACCATTTATATCTATGTTGGAGTTTAATGATTGTTTAGATCATTGTGGTCTATTTAATTTATCAAATTCTGGCCAACGTATGTCATGGTGTAATGGCCATGAAGGGGTGTCTAGAAGCTGGGCGAAGCTAGACAGAGTGCTTATAAATGATTATTTCTTGAGGAAATTTGCGTCGGTTCAATTTAAATATTTATTCTGGAAATCATCTAACCATTGTCCGATGGTGGTCTATTCGGAGGTGCCACTTTCCTATTATGGTCCTTCGCCATTTCGTTTTCTCAACATGTGGTGTTCTCATGATTCATTCCTGTCATATGTTACAGATGTGTGGAATTAGCATGACTCGGCCTCGGGTCTTTTGAAACTTGCTATTAGACTTAAGAGAACCAAGGTGGCTTTACGTGCTTGGAATAAAAATGTTCTTGGGAGAGTGGAAGATAATTTAAGAGTTCTTGAGGAACGCATGGAATTTCTGGAAAATCAACTACAAGTTGGTTTATCTGAGGAAGTTGAGGTCGATTTCCTAGTTACTAAAATTGAGCTTCAGCTATGGGAAAAGAGGGACTAGCCGCTTGGGTCAGATAGCTAAAAAAAGATGGCTGACAGAGGGGGATCAGATCACTAGTTTTTTTCATTCAGTTATTAATCAAAAGAGGAAAAAGGGTCACATATCAAGGATGGTACTTGACAACGGAAGAATTATTGAGGGGGTCGATATTGTTCATAAGGAAGCTGCTAACTTCTTTCATAACTTTCTCTCTGAGAACTCGGGTGTTCCGGAGTGTGACCTCTCGGGTTTGATTTAGAGATAAATATTTGAGGAAGAGAATTTATCCCTTTGCGCATAACCATCAGATGATGAAGTAAAACAAGCAGTTTTCTCCATTCCGAAAGAGAGCAGTCCATGTCTAGACGGTTTCGGTTCCGAGTTTTACATGTCTTGCTGGGATATTGTTAAACATGATGTCATTGAGGCGGCTAGATATTTTTTCAGGGGTGCACCCCTAACCAGGTTCTATTCTTCCTCTTTCATTATTTTAATTTCGAAAGTGCCCGATCCCTCTCATTTTGACAAATTTAGACTGATCAGTTTGTGTTCTGTGGTATATAAGATTTTTTCTAAGATTATTGTCTCAAGGCTAACTGTGGTTGTAGAAAAGCTAGTCGCGCATGAACAATGGGCTTTCATTCCTGGCCGAAGCATTTTTGAAATTATCACTCTCGCACAGGAAATGGTTCATTGGTTATATAAGAGAAATGTCGGTGGAAATGTGATGGTGAAACTTGACATGGCTAAGGCCTATGATAGGGTGAATTGGGGTTTTCTTTTGGAGGTCTTTAGGGCCTTTGGTTTCTCTGATAATTTTTGCAGATTAATACGGCAATGTGTGGAGTCCCCATGGTTTTCTATTATGAGGAATGAGACTTTCACTGGTTAGTTTCAATCGGCTCGGGGTTTGCGTCAAGGGGACCATCTTTCTCCACTGCTATTCATTATTATGGAGGAAGTTTTGACAAGATTACTCAGGAAAAATTTTAATTTAGGGCATATTCAAAAATTTCACCATCCGGTTGGTGCTCCTTTGGTATCACATTTACTCTATGTAGATGATATTCTTATTTTTGTGAATGGGAGTAAGAGATCTACGAAAAACCTTGTCCACATTCTTGAGACTTATGAGAAGTGGTCGGGTCAAATTATTAGCAAAGATAAATCTGCTCTGTTTATGTCGAAGCGCATCTCTTTAATCCGTAAGCGTGGGTTGTTGAGACTTATGGGTTTTAAGGAAGGCATATTTCCTGTTACGTATCTGGGGGCGCCTTTGGTATCAGGAAGACTAACATCCAGGATCATGGAGCTGCTTATTGAGAAAATAAGGAAGAAAATTGCAGGCTGGAAAATGAAGCTTCTTTTGCATGGAGGAAGACTAATTTTATTCACTTAATGTCTGTGATGAATATTCCCATGGTGACTGTGTCTCGTATAAAATCTCTTTTGGCCAACTTTCTTTGGGGTGAGGCGGATGGCAAAAGAGAGTTTAACTGGAGATCTTGGGGGAAAATTTGTAATCCTATTTTAGAAGGGGGAATGGGCTTGAGAGATCTTAAAGATGTACATAAATCTCTTCACATGAAATTTGCTTACCGGTTGTTAACTGCTAAGACTTTGTGGTCTGAGTTTTTATGTTGAGAGGCCTTCTGACTCTCGTTTTTGGAAGTCAGTTATGTCTTGTCTCTGGAAGTTATGGTGAATGTTAAAGTGCTGGTGAGAGAAGGAAATGCTTCATTCTTGTTTGACAAATGGCTTGCTTTAGGTGCACTATCAGTAAGAGTTGAGGTTGTGTTAAACTCCAAATTGTGCATTAAGGACTGCTGGATTAATAATTCTTGGAACTCTGATAAGTTATTGGAGTTAGTTAGTTCGAAAATACCAGAGGAGATTTTACAAAATGTGCCGGCTGGAAAAAGTGGACAAGACATCTTCATTTGGAAACTTTCTCCTGATGGTAGATTTTCTACAGGCACGACGTGGGAGGTGGTGAGAAGCAAAATTTTGAATACATTGTATCATGAATCGTTCTTGCATAGTGTGTTGCCGAAAAGAATTTCAGTTTGTTTATGGAAAGCTTGGTCCAACTGTTTAATCGTGGATGACAAAGTGCAGAGCAAGGGTATCTATCTGGCTTCTTCCTATGATTGTTGCCCACGAAAAGCCCCAAAAACTACCGATCACGTTTTATCTTCAGGAGATGTAGCTTCGACTGTTTGGTCCCACACAAGTGCTGTGATGGGAGTTCTGTTTACGAAATAGTTGCCTTGGAAAACTAGAGTTATGATATGGTTTTATTATGCAAAAAAATCCTCTATCAAAGGCACGTTAGTTGGTTTAATTCCATGCCTAATTACTTGGAGCTTGTGGAAAAGAAGGTGTAAGGCTAGAATGGAAGGCGTGCAGGATAATGCTGAGAAAATTTGGAGGGATGTTTGGTTTTGGATTAAGTTATTGGCCGATAATCTTAGAGCTATCCGAAAATTATCCATGCAAGACATTAAAAATCTAGAAGAATTCCAGGTTGAACGCCTTAGTATTGGGGCGAAAGAGGTAAAAATAGTTACTTGGCCTAAACCCCCATCGAGTTGGGTGAAACTTAATTGTGATGGGAGTTTTCGTGGAAATCCGGGTAATTCGGGAGGTGGTGGAATTATTCGTGATTTCAACGGCGTGGTTAAAGCAACATTCTCATCTCACTTTGGGAACGGGACAAATAACGGGGCCAAGCTAAAGGCTATTTTGGAGGGCATTCGTCTTTGTAAGCAATTTCACTTTTTTAATGTCATTCTTGAAAGTGACTCTCGTATTGTTGTAGACTGGTTCCATAAAGGGAGATGCACCTTATGGTATCTTTGGGATTTCTGGAATGACTTAGGGTGTGTTTGGGTACTAAAGTATCCTCAACACTTTCCAAGTATTCTCGTACTTTTGAAAATACTTCACATGCCAAACAACTTAAAATACTCTCAATGGGACCCACAAACCCTCTTCAATCTCTACTCATAACTATTCACAAACATTCTATAATACTTATCACTATTATATATAAATAAAAAATAAAATCACTATAATATTTATCACTATTAAATATAAAAAAAAAATCATTATAATATATAAATAAAAAAAACTCACTATAATATATAAATAAAAAATATTTATCACTATTATATATAAATAAAAAATAAAATCGCTATAATATATGAATAAAAAATAAAATCACTATAATATATAAATAAAAAATATTTATCACTATTATATATAAATAAAAAATAAAATCGCTATAATATATAAATAAAAAATAAAATCACTATAATATATAAATAAAAAATAAAATCACTATAATATATAAATAAAAAATAAAATCACTATAATATATAAATAAAAAATAAAATCACACTATTAAATATAAATAAAAAATAAAATCATTATAATATATAAATAAAAAATAAAATCACTATAATATATAAATAAAAAATAAAATCACTAAAATATATAAATAAAAAATAAAATCACTATTATATATAAATAAAAAATAAAATACTATAATATTTATCACTATTATATATAAATTAAAAATAAAATCACTATAATATATAAATAAAAAATAACATTACTATAATATTTATCACTATTATATATATATAAATAAAATCATTATAATATTTATCACTATTATGTATAAATTAAAAATAAAATCATTATAATATTTATCATTATTATATATAAAAGTAAAATAAAATCACTACAATATTTATTAATATTAAAAAATCACTATAATAAAATCATTATAATATTTATTATTAAAAATAAAATCACTATAATATTTATGGGACCTATACAATTTTCAACTACCTACTTAAAAGTCAACAACTCAACATATTTCACACATCCAAACAACTCAAAATACTCTCAATGGGACCCACAAACTCACTCCAATCTCTACTCATAACTATTCACAAACATTCTCAATACTTCTCAACACTTCTCACTACCCAAACGTACCCTTAAAAGCGGAGCTCAAGGGAATAAACTTTGTGGTGGTCTATCAATATAGGGAAGGAAACGACGCGGTTGATTTTCTTGCTAGAGAAGGAGAAATTGGAAAGAATGATATTTATGATGGACAACTCTATCTTCCAAGACATCTAAAAGGTATCATCCGTGTTGAGAAGATGAGGATTCCTTATTTTTGTACATGAAGGTGTTGCTTCAGAGTTTATAGGTTGTTCGGTTTTGTTTTGGTTTTTTAAGCCTGCTTAGATTTTATTGTTTTACTATATAGGCTTGTTTAGATCTTTATTGTTTTACCATATAGGCTTGTTTAGATTTTATTATTTTCTTATGATAGGCATGTTTAGACCCTTTTTATTTTTCTGGTGCTTGTCAAATAGGCTTGTTTAGATCTTTATTGTTTTTTATTTAGGCCTGTTTAGATCTCTTGTTTTATTTGAGTTGGTTCTGTATTTGGGTGGGAGGTTACTTTTAATCTCACAGATGCCTGGTTTGTAACCACGGTTTTTCTCAGCCACAAGTGAGGGCTTTTTAATTTGGGATGGGGCCGCCAATATGTGGCTGCCGGCTCTTCACTAAAAAAATAAAAAAAAAGCTTTGTTTTAGAAACCAACAACTCAATTTCTAATTCTTTATCAAAACCCGATTGTAGCTAAAAATCCACCTGCTCAATCCTCTCCTCAAGCTCCTTAATCATTTGGTTCTCATGCCCAAAGACACACCTATTCCAAACCCTTAAAGTCACTTTCAATTTCTTTAACTTTGCTGCAAGTTTCAGAAGACCTTTCTCCAACACAGGCTCCTTCCAAACCGAAACAACACAATCTTGAAAGGATGGGTGCTGCAACCACATATTCTGAAAGCAAAAAGGCATCGGTCCATATATTTCTTCTACCTTCGAACCCTGAATCAACATGGGAGCTTGATCCGACATTTTCCGAGATAAGTACTCCATAGAAGTGGACAGATACACTCTAAAAAATTCCACATTCATAATTGCTTGATCCAGACGAGCCCAGCTCCTAGCACACCCTTGCTAGCCATTACACCAAGACATCTTGCGACCTCTAGGAGGAAGGTCAAATAAGCCACAGGAGTCTAGACATCCATTAAAATCACCCATTGCCACTAAAGATCACGAGTTACCTCCCACCTTCTCCCCATCATCTCGGATGGTATTAAAATCACCCACCACCAACAACGGCACCTGAACACTATTAGTGTAATTTAAAGCATGCCATAACTCCCTTCTTTCTAAATAGCTGCATTTGGCGTAGACCAAAGTTATCAACGTCTTCTGGTTCACTCTTCCAACTAAAACTGTAAGCAACTGATCCGACATATCAACAATATCCAATGTAAAATCATCATGCCATAATAAACGCAGCTTGCCCCCCATCGCAGCATTAGAACAAAAAATTTTAAAACCCAAGAAATTTGCCAAACTTGGGAGTTTCTCCTCCCCTGCAAACGGTTCCGCAATAGAGACAATCGATACCTTAAACTTCAAAACCAAACTCTTAAGCCTTCGCTTCGACGTGCCTAATCCCTGCATGTTCCACACTAATATAGTACCAATCATAAATTCATTTTAGAAGAGTGGGATAACACCCTCTGAGAATGACGTAAAACCATACCACCTCTCTGTTTCGAATGGTCTTGAAAAAACTTTGCTTTACTATCAGAGTCATAGCCCTTTTCCTTTGCAAATTGGTCTAATGAAATCTCCTTTTCATGATCTGACATGTGATCCTCTTCTAATATATAATCCAAAGCCCCATCTCCTATTTCCAGTGCCAATAAATCATGTAAAATCTTGGACGAACCTCCCTCCTCCCAAGCCAATCTATTACCACCATCCATGATAAAAAAAAATCTACAACAGGAGAAGCACTAGGATCCTTTAGTGGAGACTCGCCTTGAAACTGATTCTCCACAATCTCACCTAACTCCACCATATTACTCTCCCCCTCAACACCCTCAACATCCCTCTTCACCCCACGCCCGAATCAATCAAATGAACTCCACCATCAGCCAATGTCCCATCATTTTTCTCATCCGTATTACTTTGAGCCAAAACATTGTCCTGCACCTTCTCTATGCCCTCCATCATACTTGTCTGTCCCGCCAGGTCCAGATCAGAATCCACCCTAATAGGAGGTTGTATAATTTGCACCGTAGATTCCTTCTGTGCCATTTTTTCACACCACACTTCTTTTCCACCTCATTTTCTCCTCCTTTTTCTGAACAATTCGTTGTTGACCCATCCTGCATGCAACTTCCGTATGCCCCTGTCTTCGACACTTTGAGCAATAAAAACCTAATTTTTCATATTTCACAGATTGCCATATTTTTTTCTTAGCCACTAAAATTGGAAATCCCTGAACCAATTCATCCAATAGATCAACCTCCATGCAAATACACGCACCAGTTGCACGAGAGCGAGACAATGTAGCATTATCAGTCCCAAGATATCTCCCAAACCTATTGGCCAGAATCTGCATGCAGTCCCTATGATACAGATGCATCAGTAAACCTGGAAGAAAAATCCATTGTGCCATCATTTACAGTTCCTCCTTCACGTCGAACTCCTTCGTCCATCGAAAAATGCAAAAATTGCACCCATCGATAACGTGACCTTCTCTTTCCCAACCATGCAAAGTCACGCTCACTGGCTATCTGAACCAATACATGATAGTCATCCATAAAGCTCACCATTGGAATCTCAAGAAGACCCCAAGTTTTCACAATCTCCAATCGCACTGCATCAATAGAGGGCTGTGTACGTAGATATTTTAGAACCAATGTAAAACCAAAATCCTCCGCCACCTTGTTCATCTCAACCTCTGTGAAAACAAATCCCAATTCACCATCCACCTCCACCGGATAATGCATCGGCATTTTAAAACCAGAAGAGATACTTGTACAACAAACACCTGTATGTATGATTTATGCAGAAGATCACCACCATCCTTGCTACCTAGAGAACCACCAGAATCCCCTTCCAAACTAGCCCCACCAGGCCCTGTCAACGCCAGAGTGCCTAAGGGCACCGCCATGAGGCGTAGCCCTAGGAAAGCCCTAGTCGCACATCAAAACCATAAACTTCGTAAAGACAGAGCAAAAACTCAAAACTCATTTTTTTTTTATACATGGGATAGGGGGATTCGATCCTTGGATCTCTTAGCGAGAAATCAAGGTGTTGTCAATGGATCCAAAGGATGTATGGTATATATTATATGATATTATAATACTATATCATAAAATATATTATCATAATTATTTATACTAATATACTATATGATAATATACTATATTATAATTAGCATATACGAATACTATATATTATAGTATTTATATATGAAATCACTATATGATATATCATACATATAATATCATATAGTATATAATATATTAAATATAAAAAATCAATTAATTGACTAAATTTGAAATGAACACAATTCAAACAGTAAATAATAATGTTCGAACAGTAAGTCAAAACCGTTTGAATGTATCACGTACCGTTCAAACGTTATTGTACATATAAGTTATTGGGGGAGGCTTTTCAACGCCACCACCGCCCACAAAAACCATTTAAAACTCTTTCGAACGGACCCTATAGCCAGTCAAACGCCGTCGTCACTGCCACCATCCAAGAGTTCTTCTTTTCAAGTACGCTCCTTAAATACCTCGTTTGGGTTATTTTAACTAAGTTTTGTTAGATTATTTTTAAATAGGAAAAACACCATTTTCGGTCAATAGCCACCATAGGTGGCTGGAAATCCAACATAGGCTATTTATATTTCATTGTGTAGTTGATATTGGTGGAAGAAACGAAAGGAATTAGAGGATTCCTTTTGTTTCAATGGCCGATGAGTTGACTCAGCCATGGCTGAGTTCGATCCATAATTTGTTCAAATGAATGTTGTATTCGTTCGAACGGTAGGAACCCAAACGTCGAACGTTTGATCTTATCACCATACGTTCGAACCAAAGTTAATATTCACGTTTGAACGGTGATGTAAAAATTTATATGTTCGAATGGTTATGGATTCGATCAAACGGTATAACAAAAAATAGTTTCTAATTGTTTTAATTAGTATATAATTTTGTCAATATTTATGTATTATATTTTATAACTAATGTTGCATATATATTTTATTTTTTAAATTTCAGTTTGATAATTTCTTGTAGGGGACGTAAGCGTGGCAGACCAGGTCAATCTTCCATCGAAACATTCCGAGAGAGGACTATCTTATTAGAGCATCATGTGAAAATTTTTGACTTTATGACTCTTACTTGGGAGGGTCATTCTTTGATATCAGTCTTTATTGATCGTGGTTGGACACCAATTGGCCTCGATCAGAAGGATGAAGCATGTGACCTCATGTCTTATATTGACATTGTCTCCGAGTTCTATAAAGAGCTCGATGGTATCAGCCCAGATGAAGGAGGGGAATGCATGATCTCTATTCAAGGAGCTTCAGTACTATTTTTAGCAGACAGACTCGCTGATTTTATTGGTATTCCCAAACTGCGCACTGTATATTCGAACATGGTGGTTAGAGAGTCTCCAGCTTCAGGTGATGGGGAGACGGCTGAGGATGAGGGATTAGCTTATACAGATGAGCTTGATTCCCTCGAGATTATGAGGTGAGGGAGTTGGTTGTTGGTCCAGATGCTCCTCTGTATGGTGGGACGAAGAGCATCAAGCTAGCAGATCTATCTCCTTTCTTCAAGATCATGAACTTGATCATTGCCAATAATATTGATCCTCGGTAGTACAAGACAGAGGTTGGCATGGATCAGATGAAGTTTATGATACGTGTCGCTTGTGACGTTCTTATTGACCTGGTGGATTATATATTCGATAAGATTCGATCAAAGGCCCCAGTACATTACAATGAATATATTGCCATTCAGATTCTTGATCACCCGATTTTTGCTACATGCTAGGGTCCTGCTAGATATTGTCGAGCGTGTCCGGGAGCCAATGAGACCGATCAACAACTCCACCCTGTCACGAAGTACTGGACAATCGAGACTTCATCTTTGTGGTCCTATTCTAGACTCGGTCGATACTCAGAGAGATGGACACCCGAGAGATCGTGGAGTATCGGCCGATGAGACATCCACGCAAGCCGAGGCATCACGCACATCTACTCTCGAGGAGAAGGCTGATATACTGTGTGCAGAGATCAGTGGACAGACATCAGTAGTAATCGATGTAGTGCGTACGGAGATCCGTACTACCAATTCTAACTTACGTACAAAGATTAATGCTAGCATCTATGACTTACGTACAGAGATTAATGCTAGCATCTCTGAGTTACGTACAAAGATTGATGCTATGTCTGCGACTCAGGTCATAATCAGTACTCGACTGACACAGTTAGAAATACGCCTAGCTGCAGTCAATGATATGTGTATGGAGTTGGGATCTTAGTTGTTTCTATTTTTTATTTATAGTTTTTTTATTTGAATAATATTTGGTGTTTTGTAAATTTAATTTAATTATGAACTAAATCTTTTTTGTCTTTCCTAAATTAATTATTGATTTATATTATTTAATTGCTAACTTTTATATAAATTAAATATTTATCAATAATTAAGTAAGGTATTTTGTTGCCATCAATAATTGTAAAAGTTTTGTGACCATTTGAATAGAGTATTTCAAGTTCAAACGAATCTAGTTTCCGTTTGAACACTTTATTATACGTTCGAACATTGATAACTTATTAGGTCAAACAATATAGAAATATGTTCGAACGGTAAGTCAATGTCCCGCTAAATTTATTGACTTAAACTGTCAATTTCTCGTTCAATCATAATATTTGTTCGAATATTGATTAGCCTTGATGTTCAAACGTTATTTTATGATGTTCAAACGGTAAGTTAATGTCCCGCTAAATTTTATCACTTAACATGCCAAATTGTCGTTTGACCATATATAATTTCCGTTCGAATGTTTATTATACTTTGTTCGAACATTTTTTCTGGATGTTCGAACGATTATTTTATTAGGGATGAAAATTTTCATCCCTACATATACCGTTCGAACTTGTTCAAACGGTAAACACATTCTGTCATTTTTTAGGAACAAAATTTGAACTTCGTCCCTAGATTTCATTTTTTGGGACTATTTTTATTTCTTCCCAAAAAAAATGTCCCAAAATCGATTTTTTGTTGTAGTGGCAGAAGAATGATTTGTACATACAGTCCTAGGGCATGCAAGCCCCACTCACTCCATTTGAAAAAACTGGGCAAATTTGAGACCTACATGAAAAACCTATTTTATATGATGGGCTCCACTATTTTTTAATTAATGGAATGCATGAGACTTGTATATTTTATGACTGTATCTAGGTTTACTCAACAAATAAAGTCATAAATATCATCCTTTGTACTTTTAATTGCGTGCTCATGAAAACTGATGTTGATCACACGCTGAGAATGAATGCTAGTTTATACGGAAAGGCTACTTGTCAAACCAACAGAAATGTTGTAACGCCTTTTGAGAATGATCAAACTGCGTTTATCCAACATTGTGTTCTACATTTTCTTATAAACAAGCGAAACGTTACGGTGCAACCTACATTTTGGCTTTGATTTCATGGGTAAGCCCCAACAGTAAAAGACAAAATACCAATTTGTATGCTTCGCGATCCCATGCAAGCTGTAAAGGGCCAGTTCGTACTATCAACCAATGAACATATTAATTTAACACTTCACCCACATAAATATAGACAAATATAATCATAAAGAGACAATTTTGTAACAAGTAGATCCAAAATGCAAATTGAAAATAACCAAATTACTTATTCTTTTATCTGTCAAAATATCATATCATTTGCAACGCTATGTTTTCCTCTAACGTTATAGTATGCAATTGATAAGGGAGGATTGTCTCTATATAAATGTCAAGGGCAAGTATGCCGATCATTAATTCCCATCATCAAATCATTGCAGAAACCAGAACAAACCATGGGCTTCTCTAGCCAATGCATTTATTTGGCTTTGATCCTCACTTTGGGAGCTTTGACTTCTCAAGTTGCTGCTCGCACGCTACAAGATGTGGCAATGCGTGAGATGCATGAGCAATGGATGGCTCATCATGGACGATTATACGAAAACAATCAGGAGAAGGAGAAGCGTTTGAAGATATTTAAGGAAAATGTGGCGCTTATAGAATCTTTCAACAACATTGGGAACAAACCATACAAGTTAGGAGTCAACCAATTTGCTGATCTTACGAATGAAGAGTTTAAAGCCTCACGAAATAGATTCAAGGGGCATGAGTGCTCAACAAAGACTTCTTCCTTCAAATATCAAAATGTGACTGCCTTGCCTTCTTCCATGGATTGGAGAAAGAAAGGAGCCGTAACACCCATCAAAGACCAAGGCCAATGTGGTAAGTGTCTAATTTTGAGATGAATTATGTCCACTTCATGTTTATAACACTTTCTGGTGATGAAATGTAGGATGTTGCTGGGCATTTTCAGCAGTGGCAGCCATGGAAGGAATTACTAAGCTAAAAAGTGGTAAACTAATCTCTTTGTCAGAGCAAGAGCTGGTTGACTGCGACATTAAAGGAGTGGACCAAGGTTGTAGTGGTGGTTTGATGGACAATGCTTTCCAGTTCGTCCAAAACAATCATGGTCTCACTACGGAAGCCAACTATCCTTACACAGGTGTGGATGGAACCTGCAACACAAAGGGAGAAGCCAACCATGCAGCCAACATAAACGGCTACGAAGATGTGCCA